>NC_050603.1:9678267-9700767 GCF_013368585.1 Megalops cyprinoides
CTCAGCATATTTCTGGCACTTTTCTGGGCACTGTATGATCCCTTAACCCAGATTTGACCAGTCAGTATCAACATTCACGTATAATTTGAAAATAACATTTTGGTGAAACATGAAAGTTTATACGGAGGCAAACCTACAAACTGTACTAGAAAGTCATAGCAGTATGTTAAAGGATTTCATTTTCAAGCAGAAACTTTAATTAGGTGCATGGGAGTGGAAGCAGAGACAGGGAGGCCACATTAAAATATTAAAGAGTAAGAGACCGGGGTGGGGGTGAGGGGGGCATATCCCACGCATGTGAAATCATGTAATGGGTTGAGTTTGTTTAAACTTTACTGAAACATGGCATTTTGCCTCACCAGTTATGCTATTTCAGGTAGGAAACCTTTCAAGCTGTCTGTGTTGAACTGTTGACTTTTTATTTAAAATGAAATGATTCATGAGTAGATTGATAGGTATTATGGGGAGATGTAAAAATGTCAATGTCACATATTTTCTCCAGGTAATAAAGGTCAGACCAAGCAGCAATTCAAAGTGGTGACTGGAGCTTTCAGTGTCATATATAAAATATAACCCTTTTCCACTTGAAAAACATTGCCAAAGTAAAGCCATTTCTCACACAGACCAATGCCAAAAGGTTAATGCATGTTTTACCAAGTAGATTACAGTACTGTAATGTTCTCTTCTCAGGTCCACAAGAATGGCAGCAGCTAATATACTGACTGTCCTTGAATCTTTGCACTGGTTGCCTGTGGGTGTTAGAATTCATTTCAAGATTCTTTTACTGGCTTAGTACTTGGAAACATTACAAAGCCTTTAATAAGAAACCAGCTCAAACAAGCTCTGAGATAGGAGATGTTTCTGTTTTTTTTCCTTTCTAGATTACAGCCATTTCCCCATCCTGTTTCAATGCTAATGTCTGCAAAACTCATTTGGGAATGCTGTTCACATAAAACATTCTAGTACCTAGAAATAAAAAAAGTAATTCACACACAAAAGAAAACCCCTAGATGTGCCTTTAAGATACAGAACCCCGCTTAAGGGTCCAACTACATTTGACCTAATAGTGTAGATTCTGCTAATGAATAAGATCACCCTTGACATGAACATAAGATACGCATAGACACACGGATATGGTTTCAGGATTGTTCTGCACAAGGTATGTTTTCACCACTGTTTTCCAGCTCACTTTTATGTTCTGTATCACAAGATGAAGCGCTACTGGTAGCACTACTGCATTCTATAACACTGTCTGTCAGTGAAAATCAATCTGAAAATCACAGCAACCATTGTCAACACAATACAGTGACGTAACAAAAGGCAGACAGAATTTATGTAAGATTTTAATTTGATTCTGCAGTGACAATTTACAGCCGGACAGTCTCTTTTGTCAGTTCCATAAACTTTCTGTTATAAAAATAAAATATACAACAGTAAAACAAAATGGGCTTATTTATATAGTCCTGTTCTCAAAGTGTCATTGAATCATACACAAATTCTTTTCTTACAAAAAATTCTATAATACTTTTATGTTTAAAATCATTTTTACATTGAGAAGGCAAGCTATACAGAAGGATCAGTGTAATCTCAGTAAATCAATACAGCAGAGAAGGCTGGAGCCCCACATCATTGTATAAAAACATTCTCTACAGTAGAAACACACGTTCCTACCGAACAGTTTTCCCTGTCAATCAATTGCACTCAAATATTGTATTGTATTAAGGTCTGTATATTGCCATTTATAACAAAGTAAGATCACATTCTTTTTCACCAATAAAATAAGTTTTGTCAGTCTGCACATACAATTAACTTGAAAGGGTTTCAGGAAAAAAATCATTAAAATACTACAGCAGCAGTGAAAAGTACAGTGAAAAGCACTTAGGTTCCGTTACCAGCCTGCGTACAGGACCACGCCAGGTCTGGACGGGTGTTATGCAGGCGAAAAAAAGACCCCCCCCCCCCAATTTCCTCCCCCATTTCCTCCCCAGGGAAGCTGTAGTACCCTGGAAGGGCCAACCAAGCTCAACCTGAATCAGTGTACTTATTTCACAATTAATAAGTGCGCTACAAAGACCTTTCTTTAAGAATTCTCAGGATGGGCTGAGAAATATGACTTCCAGTAATCTGCACGCACTGTCACATATGCAAATACGCACATACGCATGTGTTAACATCCACACACTTGCATGCGCGTGTATGTGTGTGCCCAAATACAGGCAGACAGACAGGCAAATACGGACACTCACACAGACATGCCATTCCCCCACATCTGTGAAGTGTGAATTTATTTTGTCACATTCAGTATCACATATTACTGTTATCATTACGTTGCCTGATTGAGAAAGAGAATTATAATAACTTAAAAGTGGGTAAAAACTGCTTGGACTTTCCATACTGTGGGAGAGAAGTGATAGCACCCCCTGCTGGTTCTCCAGCACAGTGCATTCTCGGAGCTGACTCTTTGCTCTTCACTGTGTTGGCACTCTGTATCCCCAGAGTCCCTGAAAAGAAACGTCTAACATCACCGGCCCGGACCTCCTCTGTGACATCACCAGGAGGAGGCGTGGCATTTCCTTTTGTGCCCAGCATTCCTGATGATGTTATGTGTTCAGGGAGCACCAAGACCATGTAACCGCATTGCTGGTGTCACATGCTTCTCCATGTTTTTCCCTCAGTAGTTTTCTGGTTTGTTAAGGCCGATGAAATCTGCAAGAGGGGAAGTTAGAAAACATGGACTTTAGCGCCAAACACACACGGGCACGCACAATCAATGTTACAGGTACGCCCGACCGAGGCAACCTCACTGAAAGACTGACGCACATTCAAAATAAAAGACGAAATGCAATGATTTCAATATATCATCTCAAACGAGATGCACGTGAATGTCTCAAATTATATGTGCAAAACACAGCATATATAACGGCATTTATTTAATAGCTGGTGGCATTTTTGGATTTCATTTCCAGTCATTCTCCTTGCATGGATAGCGGTATTACCTGGTGTATATTCGGCTGTCCTCATGCACCTCCATCTCAGAGCTCTTAAACTCATTCAGTTCTTTCCGGATCGCAGCCTACAGGATGTGAGGAGAGAGGAAACAATCTTTAATGAAGCTACTTCAACAATATAGACAGAGCGTAACTTTTAACTGGGGGCTGACTCTTTCATACATCTAAAAAGCTTCTTAGTATTACACATTGACAAACACCAGAACACACACAGTACTTTCACAAATCCCTAAATCTCACACATCATGGAAAGCCGCTACATGCAGCTCTGTGCCCATCTTGCTTGATATGAATGTAGGTGCTGTGTATCTGTCAGTGGGATGTAAAGTCTGCGCAGTGCTGTGATGAGGTGACGGCGATGGTGACAGATCGGACGCTGCGCTCGCCTTGTCGGCAGGTGTGAGCCTGGTCCAGGGCTTGTCGCCGCGGCGATCGTAGTCCTGGGCGTCGGTGCACTCCACGTACTCGTGGAATCGCAAGATCTTGCGAGCCTGCAGCTCTGCTACAGTGGGTCTCTGACTGAGCTGGAGAGGAGAGCGAGCCGGGGTCAGATACATGGGCAGATACATAGACACTTACACACACACACACACACACACACACACGCACACACACGCACATATGCACACAGACAATCCTTTACTGTCATGATCATAACTGTGAAATATTACATCTTACGAATTCTGTTTGTAAAACCTCTGATATTTTTAGCAACTGAAGTGACATTTATACGTGCAAGAATATGTAATTGACAGCGATTCCACGATAAACGTGAACACAAAGTGATGAAGGCACACAGATGCAGCACGCGGACACTCATACAGATATGCACCGACACGCTGACTGAGGCCTCCTGCGCTTTCACTCTGTCCATGCTTTGCTGTATTTGTATGTATTTATGCTGCCATGCTGGATTTTTTGTGGGATACAAGACAAATTTCCCCAGTGAGGAAGATGATAAACAATAAATCCATGAGTACCTACACATTTCCTACATATTCTTTAGACGTTTGCTGTCATATTTAAAGAAACCCAGCAAGCTGCTTGTTGTTTTTTCAGTTGTTTAATTACTGACTCAGTAGGTGAGTGTACAGTAAGTTTCAGATGAGCAGGGCAGTGGAAAGGCTTGGTTCAGAATCTCCCGGGTGTAAAGTTGGTGTGGCAAATGACTTACCTTCCTGGTGAGTCTCCGTTTGATCTCACTCCTCTCCGCCCTCCTGTCTGCCTCATTTTTGGCTGGAAACAAGAGTAGCCAATTAACATAGAGGAAACCAGGGAAACAACCAATCAACAAAGAAGAAAGCAGGAGAACAGCTCAGTCAGCACAAAGGAAACCAGCCTACCGGTGCAGTACAGTTTATGTCGCAATCTGCAGGTGAGCAGGGAAGCAACTGAGTGAGTCCATAGTTCATGTGGCATCACACATGCATATTTTTGAGGATGATGGGGAAGTGGGGAAGGGGGAAGCTATTTGGGAGCCCTTCTGAGGCACACTCGGCTGTCATCATTGCAGCACCATGACTTGGAATGAAACAAGAGCGACTCAAAAATATACTCCACAGGCAACCATAGAAACGACAGAAGTGGTGACATCCGGCACTCACCTAAAATGCTGAGAACAATTACTACTAATACTAACCTGAAGGTGGATTTTGCAACACTACACAATTGTGAATTGCTGCTCAATAATCAGATAGATATCACCATGACTCAATTAGTTTGAGCCTTGATGTCTCTGGAAAAGAGCGCCTGGCAAATGAATAAATGTAAATAGAAAGCTGTTTGTACAGTATCTGGTTACTTCTAATAAATACACACTTGAATCTTTCAGTCCGGTGTTGCCATTACTTTGTGACTGTGGCTACGTCCAAATCTGCACTTTTGCTCCTTTGTCCTAAGAACTTCCCCTCAAATGGCGCCGAGTTACATAGTTGAGAGTATCCCAATCTGCAAAACAAACTGTCACTTGCCCTTAGTCACTCCCTTTCAAGCAAGTGAACAAGCTCGTAAGCCTCACTGCGGTGTGACATCCCAGGATCCCTTTCACTTAGCATCCCAGGGTCGCGCATTCCAAAAGACCTTTTGCGAATCTTATTAGAGTTCCATTTCACCGCAGCAACATCAAAAAACTCTAATGTTAGCACAGATAGTACTTCATCTCACTGTATGAATGGGCATACCTCACACACAGTTTCTCAAAGCTCTCTTGGCTCTCAGCACTGACTTTTCATCCCAGCTAGATTCTCTCCTACAGATGCCATGCACAGTGGCACTGTGCTGCAATAGCGTGGCAGAGGGGTTAAGGATTTGAGTAGGCAGAGCTGGAAAGTCCTTTTTTGACTGTGTGCAGAAGTGCAAATCATTTAAATTATTCCACTCAAGACATTTTGCCTGCATCAAAGCCATTGGTGCTGGAAAGGCTTAACTTTGTGCTTCCAAAGTCTTATTTTTGTTGGGAATAAATGACTGACTTTGGAAGCACAGATGTTTTCATTAATTTTATTCCCATAAAAAAGAAGTGTATTTTTTTAGATAGACACAGACGAATGTATTTCTTACTTTGAACACATGTACAGTACAAGTAATAAGAAAAATCCTGCTTGTTGCAGCAAGTTTCCACTTCTTTTCAGCAAATTTCACAAAAAGGAGGAAATGGAGTTATTTCCCTCAAACAAGAAACTCTGTACAATAGCAGAAAATACCCAGCAGAGGGCGATATGGTGTCGTGCTGCTTTTTTTTTTTTAAACATAGTCAAGCTAAAGCTAACATTGACTGAACACAGCTAACAGAGACGCTGAACAGGTGGAGATGCAAGACAAACACTGCACATTTTTGACAATTAAAATGACCCTGCCAGCAGTGTAAAATAAACCAGTACAGCTAACGAGTCACTGATTAGTAGTGTACACTGAGAATGGGAGCATGGCTTACTCAGCATGCCTTCCAGAGGGTATGATTTTGTCTATTTTCATTTTGATTAGACCAACAGAGTAGAAATTGTGAAGAACTACGTAAAGTTAGCCACAAACATAACCTATAAATAGGAGGAGCCATTGAGCAACATCACCACTGAGGACTGGAACTCAGCTGCACTCAGCTGAGATCGAAATGCGCTCAAACTATATTTTAACTTCTAGGTCAATAGCACATGAAACATGTGAGATACTGCTGCTTGTAACCTTTCTGTTCCTATTTTTTGCAGTATATAAAGTCCAAGTATAGAAGCATATACCACAAAATCCCATCTGCACCAGCGCAATCAACGACATTTCTACCTGAGCTCTGTCACTCTGGTCTGGTCTTGTGCAGGTGTATGCACGGTGTTTCAATCCCTGTCACATATCCAGAGGGATTCAGCTTTAATGCCAAGTCCAGCACTGCTGTGGTAGCAAGGTACCGGATTACTTCAGTAACAGTTTCAACTGTATAAATGAGCAACTGCAAAAAATTAAGGACTGCCTTCTCTTAGATTAACTACATGACAGCTCCTCAGGTCTGAGAGTTACAAGGGGAGGGAGTGAGTGAAGCACTGGAGAGAAAGATGAGAGAGATGCTGGGGAAAGGGCGAAGGGTGACAGGGTAACAGAAAGCTGAGAGTGCGGGAGAAGAGAGACTCACGCTGCAGAATGTTCCTCTGCTCCAGCTCCATCGCAGTGGGTCTCTGGCTCAGCCTCCTGCAGGAGACAGACAGTGCACATTCAGTACAACACAGTCAGCGCGCACTGAGAATATACCGACAACACAGTCAGCACGCACTGAGAATATACCGACAACACAGTCAGCGCGCACTGAGAATATACCGACAACACAGTCAGCGCGCACTGAAAATATACCGACAACACAGTCAGCGCGCACTGAGAATATACCGACAACACAGTCAGCGCGCACTGAGAATATACCGACAACACAGTCAGCGCGCACTGAGAATATACCGACAACACAGTCAGCGCGCACTGAGAATATACCGACAACACAGTCAGCACACACTGAGAATATACCGACAACACAGTCAGCACACACTGAGAATATACCGACAACACAGTCAGCACACACTGAGAATATACCGACAACACAGTCAGCGCGCACTGAGAATATACCGACAACACAGTCAGCACACACTGAGAATATACCGACAACACAGTCAGCACACACTAAAATATACCGACAACACAGTCAGCACACACTGAGAATATACCGACAACACAGTCAGCACGCACTGAGAATATACCGACAACACAGTCAGCACGCACTGAGAATATACCGACAACACAGTCAGCACACACTAAAATATACCGACAACACGCTCAGCACACACTAAAATATACCGACAACACAGTCAGCATTCACTGAAAATATACTGACAATAACCTCATGATCAGTGATTATAAGCTGGACTGAATGCTAATGGTGCTAATGCTAATTCTCCTGCAGTGGGTAATGTACACAGACATAAATCTCCTATGTGACAGTCAGCAGAGAAGCCGGCAAGCTCTGCCTCCCCCTCCACCTTGCAGGCAATTCTCCCAGCATGCACCTCTGCCGCAGAATGTCTGCTATGTGCCAGGCATGCCAAAGCCTGCTCTGCGCCTCAAGGTCCCGCCCACAAAGTGAGGAATGCAGAGCAAATTCTCCCTCCCTCTCCTTCCTTCTCGCTCTCAGTGACAGCTCTTCCGCACACTTGAGAAGGCCCAACAGAAAGCCTCAGAGGCACCCCCCTGCGAGTCCATGCAGCCTTCTACAGCAAGCACGTCTAACACATCTACTGGTGTCTTTTCAATCCAGCCTTTTGAACTGAGACAGAGAGGACAGGGAACATCCATGTGTGTGAACAGCTGCAGTGAGCTGGGCAGCAGGGGGGACTTATCTGCACCTTGAGTGTCTGTAGGATGCACTGCGTGATGTGTGTAATGTATGCGTAGCACTGTCTCAACTTGTCTGTAGAATGGGATTATTATTACACCATCAGAGGCACCGATCTGAGTGTACTGCTGTTTGTATTTTTGTCTTTAGTGTGTTAGTGATCATACTGTTTCAGGGCAGTGCTGATCTGTGTGTGGTACTGTGTGTGGTTGGTTGATCGTACTGTTTCAGGGCAGTATCAGTCGGTGTGTAGTGGTGTGTGTGTGTGGTTAGTTGACTGTACCGTGTTAGGGCAGTGCCGATCTGTGTGTGGTACTGTGCGTGGTTGGTTGACTGTACCGTGTTAGGGCAGTGCCGATCTGTGTGCGGACGGCCTCCCACTGCTCCCTGCTTTGCCAGGATGGCTGCTCCTGCTCCGTACGGTCCTCCTGCCTCACCGGCCCCTCCCCCGCCTGGCCCTCAGAGGCCGACGCCCGACCACCCAGCTTCAGGGCCAGAGTGTCCTTCCTCTTCACCTTACTGGCCAGTCCACCTACAGACACACACACACACACACACACACACACACACATATATTTATACACCTTATACAAGCAACCTGAAACTGGAAAGAAACAGTCACCTGGTCTTCCAGTGTCATCACTGTCAGACAGAGAACATCTGTAACACACATACACTATGCAATATACTGGGCAGGTTGCACAAGTTGATAGGGCTTGAATAATGTCCTGCTTACACTCACTGGTCTGGGAGTGTTGTTAGCCTGGTCTGACACTGTTGCCCACTCAACTGAATAGATACACTTATGTTCTATTGTGCTGGAAGTCATTCTGGATAAGAACATCTGAAAATGAATGTTATGTACCGGACGCTACAGCCACAGTCAGGTAACTTACTCAGTATACGCTGTGGACATAATCTATTAGTCAACTCAACACAGGCGACAGCTCTGGCCAACTACTCAATCCAAAGTTTACTTTTGGATTGCAAGGTATCAGCTGGGGTTCCTGAGCCACACACCAGTGGGGTAGTCCTCATCTTCCTCTTCATCTTCATCCTCTCTGTAGAGGATGGGTCCATCCGAATCGCTCCCCTCTTCCTGCGCCTCCTCCGCCTCCTCCTCCTCGCTGATGGTCCCCGTGTCGGGGATGATGGTGACGTGGACGTCGCCCACCAGGCCCCGGCGGCTCCGCGGCTCCAGCTGCGGCTGCGGGGGGGGCTGGGGGCGCCTCAAACGCAGCTCCTCCTCCTCATCGAAGTCGTCATCTTCAGGCCTGGACGGAGGGAGAGGGGGAGACAGAGAGAGAGCATGTCACCCCCAGAATCTGTGACAATCACTTAGGTTTGGATGTGTGATGGGGTAGTGGTAATGAATTGGGCTTGTAACTGAATGGTTGCCAGTTCGATTCCCTGCTAGGGCACTGCCGCTGTACCCCTGGGTAAGATACTTTACCTCAAAAATTGCCTCAGTAAATATCCAGCTGTATAAACGGATAATATGTAAAACTGTCACCTATGTAAGTCGCTCTGGATAAGAGCATCTGCTAAATAACAGTAATGTCATATAAAGTGAAAGAGCACACAGCATACAGTCTGTGAGAAAAATGCTTAGTGCATGGAGAATGTTTAGCACACAGGGAATGAGAAAAAAAAATGTGAAAAATGAAAGGAATTTTCTGTTATTATGATATAAATAAAAACAAAGGTTACTGTGCCACCTCTTGTTATAAAATGAATTACAAATGTACGTGGGACAGCACTCCCTAATTTGCAACTGACGTTGTAGTGAAAAACACTTCCACTGGAATATTGGCAAATATACAGAGGAATACCTATACAGAACACTAAAGTATGACCCAGAATGCAATGTATCAGGTCAAATGGCACAGGCCTCTGTGTGGGGGTGGAGCATGAGGAAGAGGAGGAGGAGGGAGACGAAGGCTCACAGTTTGATGCGCTCGATGGTGACGGGCAGGGAGTGTCTGCCGCCTGGCTCGGTCAGGTAGGTGGGCGGGGGCGGTGTCTCGAAGAGCAGGGAGAAGGCGCGGTTGGACCGTTCCGGTTTGGGCATGGCCTGCCCCGGCGTGGCCAGCGCCCGCTGGATCAGGATATGCAGTGGGACGGGCGGCTCTGACGGGGGCTCGGTGGTGGGGCTGGGCGGGTCCACAGAGGGGACGGCGGGGATGGGCACGGGTACAGGGGCGGGCTGGGGCACTGGGAGGGGGACGGGGGCGTGGGAGCGGGGCGGGGAGGGCGGGATGTGGGAGGGCGGTGGGGGAACGGGGGTAGGTAGGGACTGCGGGACGGGTGGGTCAGTGCTCTCCTCTGCCTGTGCAGCAGGGGCGGGGGTGGGGTCAGGAGCAGGGGCGGGGTCTGGGGTGGGCGGGGCAGCCGGGTTGATCTGAATCTCCTGGGAGTCACGCTTCGTGACGGGGGTGGTCCTTTTGGGGGGCGGTGGTGGGGTGGGCTTTACTGGCACTGGGTTCACCCCCCCAACGGCCTGTGAGAGCTCAGCTGTAGACAAACAGAGAGAGAGAGAGGAAAGGGTCACCAGCTGTGAGTATGTGTAACCCATCTGCACCTCCCACACGCAACAAGACCCCCATACGCATGAGCACGCACACACACACACACACACACACACACACGCGCACACACACGCGCACACACACGCACACACACGCGCACACGCACGCACACGCACGCACACACACGCACACACACGCACACACGCACGCACACACGCGCACACACACGCACACACGCACACACGCACACACACACTTGTCTCAGAGATGAACATGTGTGATCTACGTCTCCACACTGCCAGATGGAGAACGAAGAGTTAAGGTGCGTTCAGTCACACTGCAGGCAAACAAGCAGTTAATGAAGGAGAAAGGGAACAATCCCAAGCCTCATTCTCATTCCAGCAGGTCTGAGCTGCTGTCCAAAACACAGTTTATTTCAGTGAACAAGAAAATCCTATTTACTCAACTAGAATCCATACATCAAACCTCAGTTTAGATTAGATTAGATTAGTGAGAATGCCACTGCCTCTTTGAATGAGAAATATCATTATACTAAAAGTCAAATAAATGAGTAATGGTATTGCTTCAGTACAAACTAAAAAAATGTTTCAAACACTGCTATTTGTGCCACTATCTGGACAGATATCAGGACTGGGTCACCAAAGAAGCATAGGCACTATATACTCCATCAAAAGAATGAGTACTCTATATACTCCACACAATCACAGGAATGAGTACTGTATATACTCTAGATTATCACAGCAATGATTACTGTATATACACTAGACTATCACAGGAATGAGTACTAGGTATACTCCAGACATTCACAGGAATGAGTACTGTGTGTACCTCTGGGTATCACAGGAATGAGTACTGTGTGTACCTCTGGGTATCACAGGAATGAGTACTGTGTATATTCCAAAGCGCAACATGACCAAACATGCTTCATTCCTTCCGTTAGAGAGCTGTCTGGCCATGCAGCCTCTCCAGGTAGTCGGGTTATCTCTCTGAAAGTCGCATCGCTGGGCAAGTGTTAGTCCAGGCTCCAACGCAGTGGTGCATGCGACGGCGACAACATCAGGTACGCCACATGCCGTCGCCAAGGCAACAGGCACACACCCCCCCCCCCCCCCCCCCCCCTCACCTGCACCTGAGCGGGAGGCTGCGGACCTTCGGCGCAGGTAGGTGGGCAGGGATAGGTAGACGCCATACTTGCCCTCACGCTGCCAGCGGGACCAGGAATGGGGGAGGTGGGGTTTTCCACACCTGTGTAAGGTGGAGGCTGGCGGAAACGAGGCGATAATGTGGCCTTCAGTAGCTGGCACTGGGGGGCGGCAGCGTGTATACGCCCATGGATCAGACTGGGCCGGCTCGTGTCACCTCTGGAATGTCACTGAGGAAACTGGTGACAGCTGTCCACTGCGCTCAGAGTGGCCGATTCCTTAAAGGAGGGCCACTACTGCTACAGCCAAGAACACATGGGACAGTGCGTGTGTGTGTGTGTGTGTGTGTGTGTGTGTGTCCGTCTGTGTGTGTGTGTGTGTGTGTGTATGTGTCTCTGTTCGTCTGTGTGTGTGTGTGTGTGTGTGTGTGTCTCTGTTCGTCTGTGTGTTTGTGTGTGTGTGTGTCTCTGTGTGGCACATGTGTGAGATTGCGTGTGTGTTGCGCGCATTCCCGAGAGAGTGTGAGACTGTGTAAAGCTAAGTGCACACGTGTGTGCGTTTGCCCTGCAGTCAGGGCTGAGGAGGCAGCCACACAGCATGCTGGGACAGAAGACACACGAGCCCAACCCGGGCCTTCTGCAGCAGTGTTCCTTCTGAATAAATATACCCCGACAAGCCTGTGCCTGCACTATAACGCACCTGCAGCACTCCCTGTGACACAACAGTAATCGCTGTAGTAGTCGCTACCACTACAGCATTCAAAACAGGCACCACTGTGACTACAGCATTCAAAACAGGCACCACTGCGACTGCAGCATTCAAAACAGGCACCACTGCGACTGCAGAACAAAACAAGCTCTACTGCTGCTACACAACCCAACACAGGTTACGTGTGCAGACCCAAGGGGATTCCTCTGGAGTGTAAACTATGGGTCCTTGGCAGAAATAAGCACTGCTGGTGGTCACAGCTGGCCCAAAGGCAGGGCTTTCCCTAGAGGATAGGAAGAGCTACGCGGTGGGGGTGGGGGTAGGGGTGGGGACAGTCTTGGTGGTCAGCAAAGATGAAATTTCGCTAAGCATAATATGGTACGAACAACCTGGAAGAGTGACAGAGTACTGCTGCTCTGGGATGCAGGAGGTGGTATTTTCCAAACAGCGTGAGTATTTTCAGAAGCTAAACTCGCCAGGGTGAATGCTCTGTGAGAGGGAACCCCCCACAACAGGATGCCTGGCCCCTCGGACATGGGAGTCATGGTAAACCTCTCTCTACAGCTGCACAGGTATACAAACACCACTCTTCTCTACGTTCCCCATGAAAGACGGGTACCCACTGTGCAGTTCCAGTGAACAGCTAAGTGACAGACACTGCTTCTCTTCCATATTTACCGCACGCTTTTAATATTTACACACTTCCATATTTACCATTCACACTTTTAAAATGGTGAATTAAACAGTGTATGTCACAAAAGCGACTAAGAATCTGGAAATGGGGTTTATATCCAACGTGTTTAAAACAAGGCCTCTCAAGCAGAAACTCTTTTGGTTCACAAACCCCATGCAGAACTCTGAAGGACTGTCTGACAGTCGTGATAGTGTTTGAGCTCTGAAATTCAAGGACCCCAGCTGGTGAATCCGCTGAGGGTGGCAGATGGTCACTGAAAACCATGCAAAAAAAAAAAAAAAGACCACAGTTATCAATGTGAAATGGGTGGGTGGATCAGCCTGGGTCCCCTTGCTCCTGTTTGACCACGTTAAATTCAGGGACACTTCACACAGCACTTTGCCTTCCCCATCATCACGTAAACCCCCACAGCTCAGGTGCTGACTCATCCAATCACGCGTCAGCCAGGCCAGGCGCTAAATGATTGGCCTGGGATGTCAGCTGGGGTGCGTGTGCTTCATCAGATTGCAGAAAAGAGCAAACCACTTACCCAGCAGAGCGGGGTTACTCATGCGATTGGTAGGCTTGGGAGGAGGGACAGGAGGCTGCTTTGCAGGTTGAGGGGCAGGACCAATGGTGGAGGTTGGGGCGGAGCTTCCACCTGAGGGGGCGTTGCTGCCAGCTGATGAGGGGACGGAGTTGGCTGTTGATGAGGGGGCGGGGTCGGCTGTTGATGAGAGGGCTGGGCCAGTTGCTGATGAGGGGGCGGGGCCGGCTGTTGATGAGCTAGCAGTGGCAGAGTTGTCAGTGGAGGGGGGAGCAGCAGGTACGCTGTCCGGGGGTGCAGGGTTGGCGCTGGCGGACGAAGAAATGGAGGAGGACGAGGTGGACACAGAGGAGGAGGCTGAGCTGGTGCTGCTGGCAGGGATCTTGGGAGGCTCAGGGGTGGGTCCACCCTGCCTTATAGGGGGAAGAAGGGCCTGTTTGGGTGGCAGCAAATCCCTCAGCGTGTCCAAGGGCTTCCCTGACTGGGGAGGGAAGTGGCTACCGGTGGAGCCTATGGGAGAAGGAGGAGTGTTAGACCACAGCACGCACTGACACAGGAACAGACACATGCTCAGGAACACACACACACACACACACACACACACACACACACACACACACACACACACACACACACACACACACACACAGACAGACACACAGACACACCCCTTCCCCCTGCTCACCTGTGCGTCCTCGCCCCTCGTCCGAGGGTGTACGCCGTGGGAGGGTAGTCCTCTGCTCAACCTCTGAAACGGGGCGTGTTCTCCAGTCATCCTCTGAAGAAACCTTCTGCCTCAAGTCCATTTCAGAGTAGGGTCTCCACCCACGACGCCCATCCTCCACTGGCCGCGGCAAGACAGGTTTCCTGTCCAGCTCTGCAGGGCCGTGGCTGCGCAACCCCTCCTTCCTGTCCTTCCCCTCTCTGCTGTCCCGATCCCTCTCTCTCGCCTCCCTGCTGTCTTTCTCTCTGTCCCTGTCTCTGTCTCTATCTCTCATCTCTCTACTGTCCCTATCCCTCTCCCTCTCCCTGTCCCTGTCCCTATCCCTCTCCCTCTCCCTGTCTCTCACCTCCCTACTGTCCCTCTCCCTCTCCCTCTCCCTCTCCCTGTCTCTCACCTCCCTACTGTCCCTCTCCCTGTCTCTGTCTCTCACCTCCCTGCTGTCCCTCTCCCTGTCTCTCTCCCTGTCTCTCACCTCCCTGCTCTCTCTCTCCCTCTCCCTGTCTCTCACCTCCCTGCTGTCTCTCTCCCTCTCCCTCTCCCTGTCTCTCACCTCCCTGCTGTCCCTCTCTCTTTCTCTGTCTCTCTCCCTCTCTCTAGGCTCTCTGTTCTCCCTGTCTCTCTCCCTATCCCTCTCCCTGTCCCTCTCCCTCCACTCTCTGTTCTCCTTTTCCCTGTCCCTATCCTTCTCTCTGTCCTTCTCCCTCTCTCTCCCCTCTCTGTTCTCCCTCTCCCTGTCCCTCTCTCTTTCTCGGTCTCTTATCTCCCTGCTGTCCCTCTCCCTCTCCCTGTCTCTTTCCCTCTCTCTAGGTTCTCTGTTCTCTCTGTCTCTCTCCCTGTCCCTCTCTCTCTCCCTCTCCCTCTCTCTATCCCTATCTCTATCCCTATCTCTGTCCCTATCTCTGTCCCTATCTCTGTCCCTATCTCTCTCCCTCTCCCTCTCCCTCTCCCTCTCCCTCTCCCTCTCCCTCTCCCTCTCCCTCTCCCTCTCCCTGTCTCTGTCCCTCTCTCTCCCCTCCTCTGAGACGGACCCCCGGGGCCCCGCCCCCTCCCTCCGCTCCGTGTCTGACGGGATGCGGCTCCTGCGGTCCTCGATGTGGGGCAGCCACGTGGGGTTCACCCTGATCTCCGAGTCCGTCCGCACCCGGCCCTGATCCGAGCTCCGCGCCCCGCCTCCACCCCCGCCCATGTGTCCATTCTTCATGTGGGGCGTCTTGGAGCTGTTCACATGGTCACCCTCTGTAACAAAAGCATAAGTCCAGATTCATCCGCGGTTCAAGCATTCCCGACCAATCAGCTGCAAATCCTGTTGACCATCTGGACCCCAGCACATGACATGAGGTTCTCTAAAACTGTGGATGGTAGAAAGCCATACAATCCTAAAGAAATCAAATGCGAGTTGAAAACTTTTAACCACGTTTAATACTGACACTGCTCTCTTCATTTAATATCTTAATATCTAATTTATAAACTTAACAAGTACAATAGAGAGGTGCAAATCTGGCTGTAAAATGTTTTGTGAGATGCTCAACATGAGTTTACACTGACTTTACATTGACTAGTATGTCAAAATGGTAGATGATCCTTGTTCTGACTTATGGTTATCTTTATGATAAAATAGATAAAACAGATACATAGATATCTTTACTGTTCTCAGGCCTTAACCTCTCCTGAAAGGCATGTTTATGGGATACGATGCAGCGTAGTAGTTAGGGAACAGACTCCCTCGCTGATTGGGGGCTGAAGGGTTAAAACATCAGGTTTTTGGAGGAGCCGAGCACAGGCAAGCGCGGGAAAAGGGCCGTCAGGTAAATGCTGGGAATGAAAGAGGTGCTTGTGGGCCCTGCAGGCGTGAGCAACCTTTCCAAACAAAGGAGGCATTCAGGGGCGTGCCCAAGACCACAGCATCTACAGGAAAGCTCTTAAGGAGACTGGGGAGATACTGTATTCTGCCCCTACAAGGCCCTCAGCTGGGAGAGACTCTTTTTATCATTCTGGAATGTGATGGAGTGAATTGCCATCCAGCCCCCCACACAAGGTTTCTTGTATTTTGCACCAAGGTGGAGTGCACCGTAACACACCGATATCCAAGAAGCGTTCTGTTATTTTTCGACTACAGTGCTGAAAAATGTGTTTATGCCCTCTTCTAGCTTTTTGGGAGCCTCTGCACCCTCCCCTCTCCGTCTTGCCATCTCCTGAGTAGCCGCAGGTCATAAAACAGTCAGCCTGCTTTAATCAAAAATGCGAGGCAGAAGAGCACTTTGCACAAGAAGGACTGTCTTCACCTCCTCCTCATCTATCTGAACCAACTGGCAGAGATTATTGAGAAACCCTTTAAAAGGCCTTGGACTCTGTTGTGCAATGCATTTTGTGCTACTTTTCCAGCACCTCCAGCTCCTTCAGCTCAGGGACACTCTGAGCACTGAGAGAGCATATGGCCCTAGGAATAACCTCAAATCACTGCGGATGAGAGCCAGGGCCCACAATGCACTCTCTTAGCATCCAGAAAGAAGCAAGTGAAGAAGAAGCTCCATATAAAAAACTAGCAGCAATTCTGCAAAGATAAATTCTCATTTAATATCTGACTGTTCAATACACCAACCCAGTTCAGGCAGTGCCTAGACTGACAATGTAATGCCTTGCTGGAAACCCAGTCACAATCCATGCCCAAAACTAAATCCTACTGAAACAACAATTTGTTTTAGACTTGACACAGACTTTTTGTCACAAGAAATGCTAAATAAATAAAGTAAGTTAAAAAGTAAATCAAGTCAAATATCCAAAAGGTAAGAACACAGAACACACAAATGTTCAGCATTGCTAGCATTCAGTGCTGTGTGCACTGTGAGACTCAGACAGCAGTAAAATACAAATAAGAGTTGTCCCACCAGTGTTAAATTACAGGGCAAGCCAGACAGAGCAGAGTGTGGCTTTAAAATGTAAGACATTCCAGAGTGACTGCTCCCCAAGAGTCCAGAGCCTGCTGCTGCAGCCACCGAGACGGCTTGTTCGCACCAGGCAGGAGGCTACGATAAATACACACCTGCTTTGACAACATCCTGTCCATGTTTCCATGTTTACTGACAACATTCTTTACCTGTCTCTATGGCATTCCCGATGGCATTTTCACATGCGCTTTAAGAATATGACCTGTTCTGAGGGAGTGCGGAGACTGTCTGACAGAGGTCCATCTATAGACTGCTTTATTGTGAATCGCGACCAACGGACTTCAGGTTTCGTGAACTGCCCTCACGCTTGCTAACTGTGGCATGCCAGCAGAAACAGCGGCTTCCTATTTTGCGGGCCATCACTGTGCTTGCTCACGTAAGCGTATTGATAGGAAAGTGACTCCTCGTTCTGTGGTGTATCTTTGCACCAGGTGATGCAAGCGTGTAAACAGAAAAGTGTTACTTTTTGTTCTGTGACGCATCTTTGCACTCGATGATGTATGTGTACTCTTAGCGGCTCTCCTACCGTTTTCTGGGACCTCCTTGAGCAGGCCCTTCTCAATCAGCTCCTGCCTGGGCTTCCTGACCGACATCTTTCTTTCCAGAGCTGTGATAAGAGAGCGCATAAATGAAGATATAAGTTACATTATTTGTTTGCTTATGCACAGCTTGAGTTGTAGGACTTCTCCCATTCCATTGCCTTGCGGCACATGATAAAGGCTATTTTCAAAACAAGCAAAGAATTATTCACTTTAACTTAAAACTGACAGCAAGAAACACCAATTTATCAATGTTATCTATTATGCGTTTTTGTGAAGATTAATTCTGACAAGAACATGTTTTTCCTGAAGTAACATTATCTGCCTTCACACCCCTGGTTCAAGTGTCTGGCTGAAATTCTCCAGACACCACAGATAAAACACTCTTGGTACAAGATCAAATCGTTGGTCAGACCTTACTTTAAATGTATTTTTATATTATCACCTTAAACAGAAGGTAAACAAGCACATTTAATTTGCCGTATTTACAACGTATATGTAATAATGCACCATGCAGCCTCTGTGCAGTTTTCTGTGGAGACACACAGACACTGTACATTGCTGAGTTTATACAAGATTATGAAAATGGCATAAGTTACTAGAGGTTTTTCCTTTAACTCAATTTGAAACAATACATTAACATACAGTACATTGAAAAACAGTGGAAAACTGAAAAAAAAACCTATAACATACAAATGTGCAGTCGACTCCTCCATATTCTGCATTATCTGGGTTCACCTAGCAGGCAGCTGAGGTTCCAGCTCTATTCTTTCTTTCATATGTAGTATGTAGTATGGTATGATACCACTCAGCAGCAGTGATGTCACACAGACAGCCCTGCTCATGCTACAGCCAGACTACTGTCTGTTCTTGGACTGGGTTCATACGCTGTGGAATTCAGCTACAAAAAGGAGTCATATACAGTTCCATACGGCAAAAGAAGCACAAAGCTCTGGGTATCATACTGCTTAGTAAAACATTCTTAAACCCCTGTTGCCAAGGTTGTTTTAACTGTGTTGTATGTACTGTAAGTGTTTGACTGTGTTGTCCCTTGATGCGTTATATGTGGTAACTTGATTGCCTGTGTGCTGCTATCTTGGGCAGATCTCCCATGAAAAATCATTCTCTGATCTTAGCGGGAGCCCTGAGATAGGGTAAAGGATCGATAAACACCACACAGAACAGGAGACACAGACTGAGGCACCTTCTGAGGTCTCCTGAAACTTCTCGCTGGTCTTCTTCTTCTTCCACTTCCAGGGTCGGAAGAGCTTGCCGAAGAGCTTGCCCTTGCGCTTGGCAGGGGGGGTGCTGTGCTCAGAACTCCCCCCATCACTCCCCCTCCTACTGTGTGGGCGGTCCACTTCATCCTCTGGGGCTGGGGGGGGAGGGAGAGAGAGAGAGAGAGAGAGAGAGAGAGAGAGAGAGAGAGAGAGAGAGAGAGAGAGAGAGAGAGAGAGAGAGAGAGAGAGAGAGAGAGAGAGAGAGAGAGAGAGAGAGAGAGAGAGAGAGAGAGAGAGAGAGAGAGAACCATGGGAATTTCTGCCAATGTATTTACAGTTTCCACACTGTGCAAGCTAGACTGCCACGAATAGCAGACCGACACCATTTACACAGAACTCGTTACCAGGAAATGTATGCACAACTACAGGAGTTAACTCTTTTTTAGCACTGGCTTCTACACCTGTCTAGGTGCATTGTTTTTATAATAAAGGGACAGTAACTGTACACACATGGCTATGTCACTAGCTACCTATTTAACCATATTCTGATTATTATTCTTTTTCCGAGTACGATAACTTTTCCTGCTAAGTAGTATTGAAGTAGCTTAGAAACTTGTGTTGAGTGAGAGCAAAAATGAACATTGACTGCCAATGACAATTAAAACAATACTGTAATACTCCACCACTCTGTGTGTTACTTGTAAGAAACATTTCAAACATTGCCAGGCTTCAGCTTCCAGCTTTTTAGAAAGAGACCTTACAGTACTGCCATCTTTACATGCAGACGTAGTTTAACCCTGCTGCCTCATCATCACTGGTTTAAACACAAACACGTCACATTCAGGTGGACTGAATGGAATGTGTTATTTGGGAATCACCGAATAACTAATAATGTAAAAAAAACTGTAATTCACAGTTATTCCTCAAATTCCAAACATCACAGTTTATTCAATCCATCTGTATCCCTCCGCCCTGTTGCTTGTTGAAATGAACTGAAATTCTTTCAACTTTACTTAACAGCTATTTACTTTATCTGGGCTTTACTGAACAACTGGAACAGACATACACGCAGTAAATATGTATACATACTGTTGAGAGATGCATATTGACAGAGGAGTACCCTGAATTAACCTTGCTTATTACAGTAAGTACAACTCGTTTTACAGAGAGACTTTCTTGAACCCACCAACAGAGGGATAATCATTTAAATTTGTGCCATCATGTTCATGTTCTATCCCTTAAGATTCTCTGCAGTCAGTCTCTACAGATCAGGTCGTTACTGCATGCAAAGAGCACCATGCCCAGGGGCACACGTGGTCACTAAGTGACTTCTGTCTCCATGGAAATGCAAGGGGAATGAATGAATGAATGAATGAATGAATGAAGATCTCTGCCACAGAGCTTGATATTTTAACAGAGGAGGCAGTAGGAAACAAAAAAATACGGCAACAGTAAAATAGTGGAAAGAATATGGTAGTTACAAACACAGCACAAGTGAAAGAGAAGTGTTTAATGTCCTTCTGACGGGGACAGGGTGCTGATGTCACTTCATAAAAGTCAGCAAGCATTATAATAACCATGATATCATGAAAATGTATTTTATTTGCTCAAGCATGACACAAATGAATGAAGCGTTTGATGTAATTTGGAAGTTGTAGGAGTACTGGGATGGCATTAACGATAACCTCCAAGTAATGTAAGACAAAGCAGAACAGACAATGTGATATATGTAGGACTTATCTGCAGTGTTTATAGGTGTGCCAACTTCAGGGTGCTCCTCCTCTGACCTGGCAAATGTAACCCAACGTATCTTGACAGCCTTATCCTAGCAGTTGAAAACTGCACTATACTGTGTGTTTTGTGACTGATAATAGCCTCACTCTGATGACTACTCCCTGAGGTGGCTGAGATCAGCAATTTAACTGCAAAGCAATCATTACATTCCTCCCTTTAGGTTGCTTAATCTACAGTGTTCGCAAATCAAGCATACAGTTAAACATAGATACACTGTACTGGCCCTATCAGGGATTTCGCAGTTGAAGCAGGGGTCACTGCAGCTCCCCAGGGCCAGAGCAGCCCCCCATCCTGACCCCCCGTCCTTCCTGGACTCTCATTTATTAGCAAAATGCATTCAGGAACCCCCAAAACACATCAGCACCCACTGTGCCACACAAAAACTACTACACACACCCTCCACTAGTCAGCAACTACAGAACACCACTCTGCTCGAAACTGTCCTATGAAACAAAAATAAAACCCAAAACAAAACTCGACAAACAATTGCACATAACGAAACCATGAATCATCACGTAAGCGAGTGACACAAAACTCCCATAGAACCCCATGGAGATTGCAAAGCCCGGCTCATGGGGCTTGGGTGGTGAGTCATTGCCGTGGAAAGCACAGCTGCCGGGACCCTGTCCTCTCTCCCCGGTTCACAGGCATTACGCTGCAATATTTGCTCAGCTCTAATTCTCAGTGACTTTTACATAGTTAGGAGTCCATTTATAGTAATGAGCCATATCTGAACATGGGCGGCTCAAAGGGTGGAGCTAAGCACCATTTTTATGGCATCAAACATCTGATGAACACCTGCATCCTCTGGACAGTGCCATTACCCATAATCCTTGTCTTTTAATGCTAAGTGCCAGGCGAGGTGATTGGATGGGAGAGGGGACGGGTGAGAGGACACACACACAGGTCTGCACAGGGCCTGGGGATTCGTTCTGTCAGAGAGAAAAAACAGCAGATCCCCTTCCCTCAAGTGACCATTTCTCCAGGCCTGCAAGTCAAGCTAAAAACGCGATGGAACATACAACCCACAGCCAAATACTGAACACCAGTGTGTTCTGCCCACAACACACTACTACGGGTTTAGGTTGTCAGTCCGTGAGTGTGTGCACGTGTGAGTCAGTGTGTGTGTGTGTGTGTGTGCGTGTGTATGTGTGTGTGTGTGAGAGAGAGAGTACATGTCCGTACAACTTTACAGACTGATTTATCCTTCTTGATTACTCCATTGAATCTCATAGGAATGGAAACAAATGGGGAAGGGTGCGCCGGTAGTACTAAATAAAACCCTGTCACATGTCTCAGTCATCCTGTTTAGTGCTGAGGTCACCCCCCAACCCCCCCTCAGAATTCCCAAGAGTGCCCAAAACTGAGTAACTGAAGCTTAACTCTCAACGCATATCTGTAGCCTGAGAATAAGTCAAGTCAAGAGAGAGAGGGGGGGATGGGAGGTAAAGAGAGAGAGAGAGAGAGAGAGAGAGAGAGAGAGAGAGAGAAAGAGAGAGAGGAGGGAAGGGAGGGAAAGAGAGAGAACTGGTTTGGAGACACAAGACGGGGCAAGTTGAGCTTGGCCGACATATCCCGGGAAGGTGGGTGCGTCGATACCCCTCGAGCAGGAGCCAACGGCACACGGCGGGCCTGTTGGTGGGGACGGGGTGCTGGTGTGTCGGTTCCCAAAAAACATGCAACGTGGGGTTGGACTTGCCTGTGACCGAGGAACAGCACTGCTCTCAGAGCCCAGGACTACACAAGTGACATGAGGACTACTGGCATTACCATACAACAGGGATTTAACA